>NC_056728.1:750193478-750205978 GCF_019279795.1 Protopterus annectens | reverse complement strand
CCTTACTCTTCACATCCCATAACCAGCAATAACACATATGATAAATACTTTGTTTTGGGTATTGTTTTCTTCGTCAAAACTCTATGCTATATGATGTTATGACATTGTACAAGTACTCTTATTACTGATTTTACTGACTGAATTCTTACATCACACCTTCTTATAATTCTGTTAATTTCTGCTACGTTATCCTGAATTATACCTTTGTGTATATTTACTCTTACATTACCACTGTTGCATTGTTGTTGATTAAAGTTTATTATTTCTTTGATTGTATTTCTGCTGTGTTGAGCTTGAAAATGATATAGGTGAAGCAGTGCCCTATATTGGTTAACATAGTTTTAATAAATAAATAAAATTAAAACTACATTTATAAATTAAGTACTGCACACAGCATCTTTCAGAAGTGCTGCAGACACCTAGCAGACTCTGCTACTAAGATGTAGGTTCATTTTGAAAACAGAAACTTTGCAAAATCTTGTGACTTATAACAATTCCTAGCTCTCATGTCTTATGTGCAATGTCCTCAGATGCCAGAAAGTATTGGACAAATGATTCACTGGGTCTATGCTTGATGGTTTTGGGAAGAAGGGAGACCTAAAAGAACATGAACATTTTCTGACCTCTATTACATGTTCTTGTCTCATGTTATCCTTTTCTTTGTTCGTAGGCTACCAGTCATCTCTTGCACTTAATTATGATTGGTTGAAGTTCCCCACCCAGTTAATTTGCATACCTTGTTACAGCCAGTGTGTTTCCATAAAACTGCATAAATCTATTGAACTTCCTTGGAATGTTTAACAACAACAACAAAATAATAATAATAATCTCAATTATCTCTTTAGAAATGGCAGTACTCACAATTATTTGTTAAACTGGGTAGGTCAAGTAATGCATGCAGATCTTTCCCTGCTCTGTCCCATTCACAAGGGCTACAGAAGGGATTATTTGAAAAGGTAATTTTGATTAGTCACTAAGTATCACTTTTTTGGTAGCTGGGAGAAATTTTGAATGCATTAACATCCATATGAATGTAAGGATAATAAGCAAAACCCACAGAATCTCTTTAGCTTTCTATAATACACTTCCACCAAAAATTCTTCCCCAGTCCAATCAGTTCTAGCAGTATATTTCCACTTGCCTCTCCAGTTTTGTATGTGACTCTGAAACATGGCACACCTGTAGATTTATGAGTCAAACTATTACTGTTTTTTCCACTTTCAGCCAAGTGAATGATTTTTTCCTATCCACTTCTGCCTTCCATCACTCAGTACACAGATGTCACATTTCCTTCTCTGGGACTGTGTTGCTCCTATTTGTGACTGCACCAAGCACTTCTCTGCTACAAGGTTGAATTGGTAACATTCTGTTACAAGTCTTAGCCATCAGAAGTTGTTTCATATCACAGTATGTTTTTGCTTATTATTCCATGGTTACATCTTGTGATTGTATTCTAGTGATTCCAGTAAGTCAGAAACAGAATATAACATTCCAATACTACTTAAGGACTGCTCTGAGGTATTAAAAAATAAAAATAAAAAACAAGTAAAAGCAAAGCATGCTAAGAAGCATTATGGGGATACAAGGATGGGGAGATTATCATTAATTCTGCAACTGAAACAGAAAGATCTGGATGTTGTAATATATAGAGCATAGGTTCCAAAAGATCTCAAAAAATGTTGACAGAGAAAGAGGACAGACTGAGCAGAGTATGAATACAGAATAAGTATTGGTTATTGCAGATGCTGTGTTGAAGGGATTGAGGAATACTTACCTAGAATAAAAAGGGCAGGTAACAACCATCTTTCTAAGAGGAGATGGAATATTTGACATCAGAAAAGGTGTCATGATTTTCTCAAAAAGTAAGTACTCATACATAATTATTTTTGGAATGGTTATTAGAAGAACACTGGAAATGTAGATGAAATAGAAAAAAAATAGGTTGCGCAAAAAGAAAAAAAAAAAGTACAAACCTATCCCGTCTTGGCATTCCACCGGCACAAAGATTGGGAAACAATTCTCTGAAACGAGCTAGGTCTATCAATAGTTTAGTAGCACGGCTGATGGTACAGACAGGGTATTATTACATTTTTCTTCAAGAATCTATGTTTGATAATGTGAGGCACTTTACAAGAAAGAGATATGAGTATCATTTCAGTCTCCAAGATAACTAAATTATTGAGCACAGGCTGGAATAATAATTAAAACTTTTTTGTTAGAATTGGAATTGATCAGGCTATAAAGAAGGATGGTAGCAGTTCAGAACTAAAATACACTGCAAATTCAGAAATCTGAGCAAGAAGGTTTCTGGTATGTAGGTAATTCTAAAAGATATAAATCATGATGCTTTCAAAATTGCAGATACTTGGCTTAATATTTATTTATTTATTCGTGTATTTATTTATTTATATAATAAATACAAGCCTGCATTAAAAGTGAAAGTGTTTCAAGGATTTCACAATAGTAGAAAGGAGAACAGAAGCAGTAGTGTGTCTATCTACATTAATATACATAATGGAGTTAAAATGTATAAGCAGTGAGAAATCTGAAGTTAATGATGTGATATTGTTTGGTGGGAATGTGTAAATACAAATAATTGGCTTTTATAGAAAAACTGCAATTGATCTTGGAGAAATGACTTCAGCAGTGCAGAATAAGTAATGCCATCAGGGCTGGGGTTTTAAATGTTCTGCATATAGACAGGCAAACTTATGCTTATGCTGAGGAAAATCTATTATCCTTCACTGTCCTCTGTGGCTTAAGCCATGAACTTGTAAGCATGTACTTACTCTAATTCAAAACAAAATGATAGTCAGTGTTATCTTAGCTTCACAGGATACAGAAGTGGTTAATGCTAACACTTTGCCACCAATTAGCAATTCAGATCATAATTCAGTAGAATATAAAGTTATCATGAATGGAAATACAATCATTGACAATGTAATAACTAGCAAAGCTTTTATAGTGGTGATTACAAGGCAGTGAATACACTATTAATGAACTAGAGGGCTGATATGTAAGAACACAGCATTAACAGTAGCTAGAGCATTTCCTATAAGTTTAATGAGGTCATAAACAATTATATCGCTTTAAAAATATTAAGACAACCTTTATAATAAAATAAAAACTTAGCAAAAATGTCAATGATAAAGTTTAAGAGATGGAAGATTCAGACAGATAAAGTATAAGAAAAGTCCAATAAAACACAGATTAGAGATAAGGTATGCAAAAAATATGAATACCAGTTGGCACTTTGCAATTGATATCAAAAAAATATCTTTTCAAACACATCAAAGAATACAGGCATGAGGGAATGAAGAGATCTCATCTGATACCAAGGATACAGGCAATGAGTTAGCAGTCCAGTTCAGTTTGGGATTTAATAAATGGAATACCAACTGAGAAAAAACATTACTGGGGTAACGTGCCCCACTGTATACACAGAATGGGCTGTTGAAGGAATAGAGAAAATTAAAAAAGACTCTATATTGATGACTAATAATTTAAACAGTTACTTCTTGAATAAAATAAATGATTCTGTAACCCCAATATTAACATCTCTGTTCCCGAAATCACCATCCACTGGATATGTTCCAGTTCAGTGGAAACTATGCACATGCAATTCCACTGCATAAGGGAGACAGATATGGCTTATCTGATAAATACTGGCAGATAAGTCTACCCAGTATTATTGGTAAACCCTCTGAAAAGGGTACTACTAAAATGTACAAACATCAGGAGAATCTTGAAATCATAAAAAGTATTGTTTAGTGGTGTAACAAACTTAAAAGGCCCGATTCATAAAAGTTACTACAAAGTGCACACTATGTGTACACTTTCTGAGTTCAAGAACAACCCTGCCACAATATTTGTACTGTCTATTAACTTAGAAAAGTTACATTGAGTGTACACATAGTGTATACTTTCAGGTAACCTTTATGAATCCAGTCAAATACCTTTTTACATGAATATAATAACAACCATTATACCATGACCCCCCCAAAACGTGCATGCTGATTGGCCAGCGTGCCCGTTGTAAATCGAGTTATACTAATGGAAAAAGGTCCGGTCGCCCGGACTTTTTTCCATTAGTATAACTCGTTTTTTTAAAACACTGTCTCGCTATGTTAAATGGGTTTAACATAGCGAGACAGCTTTAAAATAAGCAACGGACATCTCCGTTGCTTATTTTAAACTGTCTCGCTATGTTAAACTCATTTAACATAGCTTAAACTAAAAAGCAACGGAGATCTTGCTTTCTCCGTTGCTTTTGCCCACAGCTCTGATGTACTGCGCAGGCGCGTAGTACATCAGAACTGCCGCGGATGCCAGACATCTGCGGAAGGGCAGTAAACAGGCATTATACTATGCCATTATTTAAGAAAAGTAATAGTTTCTTTTCTTAAATAATGTCATGGTATAATAGCAATAACCCACTTCTGGGTGTGGGTAATGCTAAATTTACCCACGGTTGGCTTTGTTTGGTTCCTCGGGTACCGTCCTCGGGACCAAACCACGCCAACCGTGGGTAAATTTAGTATTACCCACACCCAGGCGTGGGTTATTGCTATAAACACTGATATCCTGGTGCATATTATGCGCATTGGTGCAGTGGTTAACATTGTTGCCTCACAGCAAGAGGTTCTCAGATTTGATTCTCGACTGGGGTGCCTTATGTGTGGAGTCTGCATGTCCCCCTTGCATTTATGTGGGTTTTCTCCAGGTGTTCTGGTTTCCTCCCACATTCCAAAGGCATGCATCTGGAGCATTTCTCCTCGGCCCTCCTCTGAAAATAGGAGTCTCTGTCCTAGTGGGACTTTCCCAGTCAACAAATGTTAAATAAATAAATAAAATAAATATTGTGTACATGGATCTAGCAAAGGCATCTGACTCCATGTCTCATTTTTCTATTATTAAGGCACTGGAAGAAAATGATCAGAATTTTTACTTAAATAGAAGGATAAGGAACTGGTTACATGGGAGAATATTTGAGGTCCATATAGATACTGTTAAATCAGGTCAATAAATCTTGTTTTGTACAGTACCTCGGGGGTCAGTCTGAGGCCCATATTTATTATATGCATTTATATCCACTGTGCTAATTAACAATAACTTCCAGATGTCTAAGTTTTCAGATGATTTAAAAGTTGCAATCTTAGCTACAACTCTAAAAAAAAATCAGAAGTACTCAAAGTATGTTGATGAAATAATAACATGAGTAAATAACAATAAGAAATTTAAGAGTAAGAAATGGATACTACTACACTTGGGAAAGAATAATGTTTTTATCAATAACAAATTGGTCTGTACATGTACAAAACATAATGATCTGACAATTCTTACAACTAGTGATCTCAAGTCTGCAATTCGTACTACATCACAAGTAAAAATGTTACTGGAATAATTAACACACTATTAAGATGCATTGCTTCTAGAGATAGTTCTGTATTAATATCTATATATGAAAGCATCACTGGACCTATACTTGAATATGAAAATAGTATTTTGCAGCTATAACTTTAGTGAGATCAATAATATGGAAAAAGTACAAAGTTACGTTATTGAAATATTATTAGTATCAAAAATTCAAAATATGAAGTGAGACTTACAGTGGTGAATGTGTATTGAGTTCACTACCATTTAAACGGAGGTGGCTTAATTTGTGTATACAAATGTTTGCGTAATGAATATTTAGCAGTGATCTTTGGTATCCTGTTTGGAACATACTGTAATTTGACTTTAAATAACAACATGCTGGTGGCGATTCTTCTTGATTTAAGAAAATATATATATAGGGCTGGGAAAATGTAAGGTTACCTGTGAAAATAAGACAATCACAATATCTATCAGTACATGATCGGCTTGGAGAAATGGTGTTTTGGACCATTACCTCATGGAAGTTGGATAAATATGATCTCTTATTATTTCCATTAGTCAATCCAAACACTGAAACATTAAAACTACACACATGATGTGCTTTGAATGTGGGTAAGGGGGCTGCATTGCTTAATTCTGTAATGATGATGCAGATGCTAATACTGATGTGAATGGAAAATCTGTTGAAAAATTATATATAACCTATGGAATGTGATGATAAGGTCTCTGGTATAACATATGGAATATAATAAGGCCTCTGGTATAGCATATGGAATGTGATAAGGCCTCTGGTATAACATATGGAATGTGGTAAGGCCTCTGGTATAGCATATGGAATGTGATAAGGCCTCTGGTAGACTGGCTGAAACTGTTCTTTGCTACTGCGCAGCTGCCAAATGAATTAAATGTGTTGTCTTAGTGGACAGGTAGGAGTGCCAAGAGCTGTTAGACTCTGGTATCATGGTTACCCTTGTAATAGTGGAATACATTTGTAGGCATAAGACTGAAAAAGAAGGACTATGGAGGTAGTATGAATACATAGGGATAAAACAAAGTGCTATCCAATGACTCAGGTAGAAAGCTAAACTGAGTTTGGGAAAGTGCTATGCTCTGTAACTGTAGGGCTATAGCTTACTCATGATATGACAATCAGGAAGGATTTCCATCACTTTAAAGAGCTATGGAAATAGTGGGAAAGGGGTAGGGCTTTTGACAGACTATTCCTTCATCTTAAATGGGATGACCTTCGAGTGAAACAACCCATTATTAGACCTGATGTGTCATTTCAAGTTAGAGGAGACAGAACTAAGCACAGTGGTGAACATTATGTTTGGGTTAAGGAAGGGTGTTATATCACAAAGCCTAACAGGAACCATGATAGAGGTGGGCATAAGAGGGGAGGAAGACCCTAACCATTAGGGAGCTGAGCTGGTGGAGGAACAGAGAAGCAGGCGGAGTTAAGCTTAGGGAGATGAGCTGAAGTGCAAATAGAGAAGCAGGACGAGTTAAACTTAGGGAGCTAGGCTGAAGTGGGAACTGAAGTGCAGACTGAGTTAAACTTAGGGAGCTGAGATATAGTAGGAACAGAGGAGCAGGCTGAGTTAAACTTAGGGAGCTGAGCTGGAAAGGGTTCAGACAAAGAGGCTGAGTTAAACTTTAGGACCTGAGCTGGAGTGGGTACAGAGGAGCAGCCTGAGTTAACAAGTGAAATTTTAGAAAAAAGCATTTCCACTGGGTGTCCTTTGAGCTCTAAGACAACCCCAATCAAAAGCTCATATGAACAGAAATATCATCAGAAAGGGAAAAGCAAGGAGGAGGCAAAATTGATTATGGAACCAAGACAGACTAAACTTAGGGACAATGGTGTATTCCTAATGCCAGGTCACACAATGCAGATCTGTTGAGAATTTTAAACAGAAAGAAGTGATTGTCATACTAAATACTGGGAGGAAGAACCTTCTCTAGAAGAAGAGTGGTACACTGAAACCTTATTCCTGTGCTTCTAGGAGAAGAGGCAGAACCTTCTACCCCCACATGAAACTAGTAGACAGGAGACCTCCTTCTTAACTGACCTTTAAGTAAGTCATCTAAACTTTGAAAAGGCCCAGAGGGAAGACAACAATATGGGTAGGGTCACGCAGGACATACCAGCGTGATAGGACAGGAACTTGCCACAATATACTTACCTCCTTCATCTATTTTGAATTATAGAATTACATTCTGTAGAGTAACTAATGGAAAAGGAGGGAGAAAGAAGTGCACAAACTGCTGGTACCCAAACTCTTCAGGAGCTTAGTCATGAAACTGACAAATCATAATGTACATGGGGGAGATATGCATTGAAGGCCATACTGGGGGAGGATAGGCGTGAGTGGTCAAGGCTGATTTGCTTATCCCTGGGGTAGGGAGACAGCCTAGGCCCACTGCACTCAGTATTGTACAAGCCGGACAAGCTCTGTGCTGCTAAACAGCTGAAATTCTTAGATAGGAGGTTGTACATATATGGAAACACTCATTTACCTCCTCAAGGCTGCAACTGCAGAGCTGGTAAGTCTGCCTTAAAGTGGTGGGCATAAGGACATATTTACTGGTAACACTATGACAGTGCACCAGTGACCTAGATCAACTCACTGGCCCAGGATGTAGGTTGGGTTCAACCTGTGAGTGGCTATGGCAGGTCTGGTAGACCCAGTGAATGAGGAGTCTGATGGTCAGTTGTTGGGAGAAAAAAATAGTCACATACTGCAGGGGCAGCAGCATATGTAGAAGATCCTCCATACATTAAAAAAACTATCACTCAGCAATTCCACGCTGAAATGGTTCCAATCCTACCTGTCCAATAGGCAACAGGCTGTTCTATGGCAGGACAAATTATCCACATGCCTACCTGTTACACTTGGAGTTCCTCAAGGATCTATTCTTGGCCCTCTTCTCTTCACCATCTTTGTTAATGACCTGCCCACAATCACCCCCCATGCCACATGCATTCAATATGCAGATGATTCGACTATCATCAGCACTGCCTCCAACCTGGCAGACCTCACTGCTTCAACCCAAGACACCTTCAACCTAATAGAAAAATGGTTCTCAAGTCGTCAACTAGTTCTCAACCCCAACAAAACAAAACTACTTACTTTCTCACCCACTAACAAGACTCTTCCCCCCACCTTCTCTATTACATCCTCCAGTGGAATCACTATATCACCAGAAGCTCACACAAAGCTATTAGGTGTTACCATTGATAACTCCCTTAAATTTGACACCCATTTCAATCTAACCATCAAAACCGTCAATAAAAAGCTTGGCTCTCTCTATAAAGTAAAACACTTTCTCACTTCTCACGCTAAAATTACAATTGCCAGCACACACTTACTATCAACTCTTTTCTTTGCCTCCCCCCTTTTTACAAACCTAAACAAGACAACCCTTAACAAACCTGCTTCTTGTTACAATCACATAGCTAGATTTGCCACAAATTCCACCTTTAGAACGCACCACTGCACTAACTTGAAGCAACTAGGGTGGTTAGAGTTTTCCAGCCAACTCCATTTCAACCAACTCAAAACGGCTCACCAGATACTGTATCACCCAGAGAAAACACCAGCTCTGAAAAACATCATTCACCCCTATATTAACCTGCAATCTTTACACTCCTCCAATAAGATCTTAGCTCAAACTACCAAAGCCAATAATTCTGCTGGGGATTCTCTATTCTCAAACTTTGTAGGTAAAATGTGGAACTCCCTACCGACCATGCTCACCTCAGAAACTTCACTCCTACAATTCAAAAAAAAGCTTAAACCCCATCTCAATACTCTCTGGCAATGTCCCTGTTCCAAACCTGATTAACTACTATCATTTACTCTTCTCTTACCTCACTATCCTTAACCGCTTTTTAACAAGGCGCCTCGCCTTTGTAACTGACCTCTGTTTTTTTTTTTATATGCTGCTGTTATTTTTTTCCCAAGATGTGGTGTATCTTTATATTGTATTTAGAACTCAACTATCTTCCTTTTTTGCATTAACAATGTTCATATGTCTGTTATGTACCTGGAGTTTTTCTCCCCGGGCCTCCGCTGAAAATGGACATGTATCCAGTCGGACTCTCCCGGTTAACAAATGTAAAATCAAATAAATAAATAAATAAATCTAAACCAGAGTTTTAGCCATATTTTATTGGTTAGTTATAATGAAAAAACTTGAAAATTGCTGTGTAAAATGCTCTGAATGTCATAAAACAGCTCAAACCCTAGCTTTAAAAATCCTCTTAACACATGCCTATAATAGGGGTGCCTTTTGAGCAGATTGCCATGAATATTGTTGGGCTACTAATTAAGTTTAGTAGTAGATATTAATATAGCTGTGTAATCTTAGATTATGCCAGCAACTAACCATAAATACATCTCGCTATGAAGGATGAATACCAGAGCAATACCAAGGAAACTGTTTTTACTGTTTTCTAGGGCAAGGATACCTAAGGAGATTCTTAATGGTTAAGGGACCCACCTTGTTCCAAAAATTATGCACCATCCATGCACTGGTTTAACATAAATGAACTTGGAACTTTGGTATACCACACCCAGACTGAGGTCCTAGGGGATTGTTTCAATAGGACCTTAAATTTCATGTTGAAAGAGGTCAGAAAGGCATATGGAAAGAGTCTGCATCAACTCCCACCTTAGCTCCTGTCTGCTAATTTAGGACTGCCACAGACATCAATGGTGTTTAGCCCTTTTAAACTCCTATATGGTCAATACCGCAGGAGTTTGTTAGACATCACCAAGGAGACTCAGGAAGAGGAGAAGACTCCATTCAAAAATATAATGGAGTTTTACACTAGGCATCCAAAACAGGGTCTATATTACAACCGCGAAAGCCCTAAACAGTGAATAAGGAATCATTGACACATATTACCCAAACCGCGAATACACCGAACACCCTAAACCACGAAATTCAAAATCTCAAACCATCATAGTTGTCCAACCTGACCCCACGCTACATACTAACTACCCAAACAAAATAAATAAACTACATACATACACTAACCAAAACCCTACTTCTAACCCTACACTAAACCTTACATACATTACTGTCTATGCACTTACCTTAACCCGCAGCCTAACCCTAAGGTTGGTAACTATCGCACACTTACTTTACGGAGCTATACCCAAACAAAATAAATAACCCACACACATACACTTAACAAAACCCTACTTCTAACCTTACACTAAACCTTACATACATTACTGTCTATACACTTACCTTAACCCGCACCCTAACCCTAAGATCTGTAACTATCGCACACTTACATTACGGAGCTATACCGCAGAAAGGCCAACCATGACGAGTCAACATTTCAGATTTCGCTCTTCAGGATGATCAGTGTTTTTGCATTTCGATGTATACGTGTCGACGCTTCCATATTCGGGTAAGTGGACCTTCGTGATTTCAATAGGGAACTGTTCAAAACAGACTAAAATAGTAATGGCCATAGTTTGACTACATATGTAAAGGCACATATGGCCACCCAAAAAGGAGATTATAACATACGTGGTTGAATCAAAGAGTTCCAGTCCAGGAATTATTTTTAGCCAATTTTGTTAAAAACAGGTTTTTAGCCAAGAGACAGGGATCCACTGAGCTCATAATGAAATAAAGTCACATAAATTTCAAAGTCATGCAGCTAGGAAAGAGATGACATGAAAAATATAACATGTGAACATGCTAAAGGCCTGGTGGGAAGCATGGTCAATTATGGTGAGTTTAGCAGCTGAGGTCCAAATGTCTGATAGATAAAAGATACTATTCTCTTCACCACATGTCCCAGTGGTGGTACCATAAGCAAACCTCAGAAACAAGAGGTACAAGGAGTTTCTATTATGACACAAAGGCATTTTATCAGAACTTCCTAGTCTATACCTAGACTACCTTAATCAAAAATTAGATAAAAACCAAGCCAAGAGAAATGTTCATCTTAAGCCATACATAATCCCTGAACCCCACAGGAACATACTTAAAGAGGAAATAAGGACGTTGCACCATCTAAAGACTGTTGAGCAGTCTAGAAGTAAATGGAATGAATACCCTATAGTTTTGGTTGTTAAATCAGGTGGTACCATCGCATTCTGTAATGATGTTAGTTAGCACCATTTCCAGGTTTCATAAATATCCCATGCCCAGAGTAGACAAACTGACAGTATGGCTAGAAAGAGCTAGATTAATTACCACCCTAGACCTAAGAAAAAGCTACTGGCAGATTCCCTTGACAGAAGAAGCTAAGGAGAAGACTGCATTTTCAACCCCTGAGACCCTGAACCAATATGCAGTCCTACCATTTAGCTTTCATGGTGCTCCAGCCACCCTCCAATATCTAATACTCAGGGTCCTTAAGCCCCTCACCTCATATGCCGCCGCTTGTTTTGATGATGCTATCATCCACTCAGTACACTACCAAAGGTGCAAGTTGTTCTAAACTCCCTTAAGCAGGCTGGCCTTGCAGAAAATATCTCTAAAATGAGACTGGAAAGACTGAAGTGAACTATCTGTCTTTTGTTAGAGGAAGAATTAAAAAATCCAAAGAAGAAAAAGTGGAAGCTGAGAGGAAATGGCTAGTTCTCCAAAAAAGAAACACGTTTAGTGCATTTTTAGGCTTGGTTGATTATTACAGGAAGTTCATTTCATATTTCACCACCACTGCATACCCTCTCCCCAATCTAACCACAGGAAAAATGTTCATGAGAATCAGGAAGATACTGGAGGTAGAAGCCTCTTTTCAGTGGTTTAAGACCCTATACTGAGTCTTCCAAGCACTTCATAGTCTATACCAAGCATCCAATGGCCTGGACAGCATGTAATCTCAAAGGTTAGGAGGTGAAGAGCATTCAGTGTGTTAACTGAATAGGAAATTGGCACAAACACAGGCCAGATACTCATCCACTGAATGGGAGTACTTGGCCATAAAGTGGACACTGAACACTTAAACTGCTATTTGTTACATCCTTGTCATGGAGCATGTCCCCTTGCAGTGGCTTCTCCAACAATAGGAGGATGGTGTTAAACTATACATGAGTCTTATATGTGTAGCCTTTCTGGACTGAAGTCAAATATCAGGTGCAGACTGCTAC
>NC_056728.1:750178478-750188478 GCF_019279795.1 Protopterus annectens | reverse complement strand
AACTACACTTTCTCCTGTCACCACTTTGCAGTCCCCAATCTCCTTCAGACTGGCTGTCCTACATAGGATGTAGTCCATCTGTGTGCATCTTCCTCCACTCTTGTACATCACCTATGCTCCTCCATCTTCTTAAAATATGCATTCACCACATCCATGTCCATTCTTTTAGCAAAATTCACTACCATCTGACCTTCTGCCTTCCTCTCCTTAACACCATATCTGCCCATTTGACAAAAGGTAAGTTTTACTGTTTTTTTAGATTAAATGTGCATCCTCGCTGATTTGTGCTGCTTCCATTTCTATTGGTTAAACAAAAAAAAAAGACTACTGAATTGCAAACATAATTTGTCTGCATAATGGTACTGATAGGGAAAAGGTGATTAGTAAGGTTGGGATCATTAGCAGGGAAAGGGTTTGCAGACTTTTGTATCATCCTACTTATATATGATAATCTTATCCCTACCTAACAGCATCACTAAAAATGGCATACACACACACACACACACACACACACACACATATATATATATATATATATATATATATATATATATATATATATACAGACACATTGAATATATCATTGTCAAAATAGGAACTAAAATGATTCACAAATAGACTAATAATCCCAAGGCAAACACTCCACCAGGCAGCAATGACACCAATGTAGTCCGGTCAATCTTTTATTTAGTGCTTTTGTCAGGTAAAATGACTTCTTCAGAAACTGAAGAAGTCATTTTACCTGACGAAAGCGCTAAATAAAAGATTGACCGGACTACATTGGTGTCATTGCTGCCTGGTGTATTGTCAAAGTATGCCGATACTTCTAATTGATGTTGAACACTTCAACTATTCCCATCCAACAATGCAAGCACTTGTCGAGTTCTAACTCCAGAAAACATTGTATATCTATATATATATGTGTGTGTGTCTATATATATATGTGTGTGTGTGTGTGTGTGTGTGTGTGTGTGTGTGTGTGTGTGTGTGTGTGTGTGTGTGTGTGTGTGTGTGTGTATATATATATATATATATATATATATATATATATATGTGTGTGTGTGTGTGTGTGTGTGTGTGTGTGTGTGTGTGTGTGTGTGTGTGAGAGTGTGTGTGTGTGTGTGTGTGCGTGTATATATATACAAACACACACAGAATATGAGAGAGAGAGAGATGTGTATTACTAGATCAGCAGATTCATGAATTCCTTTGTATTTCAGAAATCAAAATCCCAAATCCAAGAAAACAGATAATGGAATGATGGCAAGTATACAGGAAAACAGAAGTATTAACGAACACTAAACAGCAATGTCATGAGAAGCGACCAAACTAAGCAGTATCGTATAAAGAGGAAATTGCTGTTGTTATAAATAATTTGAAGACTCTAATTTAAATGAATGCTGTAAGCTCTTTCTTCAGACCTGCCCAACTTGCTTTACAAGACAAAGCAGCACTGGGTTTTTGTGCTTCAGGCGAGCATTTCTGTGAGCAAGTACCTAAAAGCACACCCTAGTTTCAGCCCAGCATAAGGGTTTCTAGAATTTCGTCATTAAAAAGAGATATACTCATCTGGACCGTGGCTGTAATTGCAACTTCAGGATAGATTAGTAAAATGGAAACAGTGGTAAATATGATAAAAAAGACATACAGCAGAAGTAAAACGTGCTTGTGAAATATAACCTAGCAGCAGCTTAGTGTATGCAAACAATATACTGAAGTTTGAGTAGAACACAGACAAAATTGTGCAATGGCTGTTAGGTTACCATGAATAACTCTCACCACACACTCATATGCAAAGAAAGAGAAGTGATACTGATATTTTAGAGGTTTTCTCTTCAGGCCTTTCTTACAATCATTTATTAACGTATGAACATAGCTACATAATAAGGTATATAGAAGTGAACATGTTATCAAGTTTTCATATAGTTTAAAATATCATAACCTTGAAACAAATAGAAGTTAGAGTAATAATGGAAATCACTGGCACACACACACACACACACACACACACACACACACACATATATTATAATGGAAATCACTGGCACACACACCCATACACATTATAATGGAAATCACTGGCACACACACACACACACACACACACACACACACACACACACACACTATAATGAAAATCACTGGTACACACACATGTAATGGAAATCACTGGCACACACACACCATAGCTCTCAACCTTCCATCTCCAAAATGAGGAAGTCTAGCCCTCATAATGAGGAACAAATGGACAAAATGTGGAACACATACTAACGGCTTGCTAACAACTTCAACTAGGAAGGTCATAGGATGGTTAAAATATGCTGTTTTACTTATAAATAAGATCTTTTAATGCATCAATATGATTAATTTCTATGTACCATGGATTTCACTAAAAAAAGTTCCTAACACTGAATGTGTGACAGAGTCTTTCAATGTGGAACTTTGAGGAACATGGACTTTTTAAGACCCCAAATGAGGTACGTTCCTTGTAATGAGATACAATTGAGAGGTATGACACACACACACAATTTATTATGGAACTCACTGGCACAAACACACATTATAATGGAAATCACTGGCGCACACACACACACACACACACACACACACACACACACACAAATATTATAATGGAAATCACTGGCACACACACACACACACACACACACACACACACACACACACACACACACACACACACACACACACACACACAGATATTATAATATGTATATATTCTATATATGTACTATATCCTTACCCACATCCTGCCAGGTCAGAGCCTGCTCATCTAAGCTCACTCTTAAATGTGTGTGTGTTTTATGTGTTTAGTCTCTGCTCCTATTTAGTATTCAGCATTTCTGCTTTGCTACCTGACCTAACTAATTCCTACAATACAGTTTAATAGCATACCATAGTTTCAATGGCATGTAACGCTTGAAGCATGTCCAGCAGGGCCTTCCTCCTGTATAGTGTATTGTAAAATATCTTTCAGCCCTGCTATAATACCATCCACTCAGCGTGCCCTGGCATTACTAAATGATTCAGTCTGACCACCTCTATTAATATAACAGATGTTTGAGAAATACAAATAGCTCCAGTACATACAGGATCTAAATGCAGTACCACCAATCACTTAATGTGTTGTTCTCCTGACTACCTCTTCCAACTGGTATGGGCAAAGGGAGATATACAGAATATTTTCTACACTAATGCCTTGTGTGTGCAATACTTCTGCTGTGGTCACTTCTGGCTGTAAAATGCATTAGCTCCTGCTGAAATATGTTATCTGCAAAGTGAATAAGCAGCTGTTGTCAGTTCTTACAGAGGAACTTGTATTTGTATATGTTGATTTTATAGTGAATAAGCACCTGCTGCTGTTAGTTCTCCTAGAACAACTCATTTTTGCATATGCACCCATTGCCTATTGAATTGCATTTAACTGTGCTGCTTCCATCTATTTTTTTATTTCTCCCTGGAGCTGGTCTCATATTTCCATTCTGAACTGTCTTTCCCCCTTTGTTGTGCTGTACTTATCACATGTAACTGGATCTCTCCAGCCTATCCTATTATTGCTTCTCTCAGTTCTCCCATGCCTCTATATTAAAACACTTCTCTCTCTTTTTCAGCTCGCTTGGGTATTTTTCTCTCAGGTTTCCCCTTCTACAGCTCCATTTAGACTGAGGAACATACCTCCCCAAATAACAAATCCAGGGACATTCTGAAAAATAACCCCCTTCATCTGCATGTATGTGCAATACTCTTTGTTAAAGCTTATTTTTTAAGATGTTTGTATTGCTAACCCATGGCATGCACACTTGCAGTTCTGCAGCAGTCCCTTTTCCCAACTCTCTCCACTCCAGCCATTTCGCTCCCTATAATAAGTAGATTCTACATTTTACTTTTCTCAGGAATGCCACTAGGTGGCGATATATTCCCACTTATTGTATTAGGTACATTTCAATACTTTTTCCCCTGTTCCCTGCAGCTGTAAGGCCTGTTGGCCTTTCCCATTATTTTTGCACAATTGTCTCACCTGCTCAATTCTCCTTGAATGAGACCAAACCTTAACTCATAAGTAACATACCTCTAAGCTTGTCAGTACCTTTGAGTGCTTGAGAGTGTCTTTATCACTGATTGTTTTTGTTGGTTTCTTCTGCTCCTTCCTCCTTCTCAGCTCTGTCTGCTCTGTTCACCCTTTGGGCTCACTTCGCTCCTCTACCCTACCCCCATTCCCACCCACCCCCACTTCCATTACACTCATAGACATAGACCACACCCACCTCCCATAGAACAATCCAACCTAGCAGAGCCAACCACCCAATTAGCCTTCTAATTACACCTCTACAAACCACATTTCTGAATCTTGTGACACCCTACCTACCCTTCCAGTCTACCTACTACACCACTTATCACCTTACTGTACTCATATTACCCCACCAACTCTACACACCCTCCCCAATAATAAAAACATAATGACTTCACTAGCAAAAAACTCAAGTCTACAACTCCTACTATATTCTATATCCATCTCCACCCTAGTACTACTAGCATCCATTACCAGCTATCAAGTCCAACTTCAACAAAACATAATCATTCCAAAATAATCTACATCCATTAACTATACACCCACCTATGCCTACACTCACCTAGCACCATATCTCTACCAAACCACCACTATTCACTATCTCTCACACAAACTACTCTCAACATGTAGGTAATCCCACATTAAAACACATAATTATCAGTAAACTTAGCAGACTCTACCTATACCTCAAGACAAAACTCATATGTTGTGGTGGCATACACCCTAACCCAGGCGCACTCACCCCTGGCCCCAATCTGAATAATGCCCTGCTCCACAGGGAGAAAAACTCACTCCTCATTATTAATCTTAATGTAAGGAGTATCCTGAACAAAGTCCATGACCTCCATGCTCTACTAACCTTATATAATCCAGAAATTGCCATTCTGACTGAGACCTGGCTAAAACCAGATATCCACGATAATGAAATTACAGCACCAGGGTATAACATCATTCAGAAAGACAGAATAGGAAAAAGGGGTGGGGGAGTAGCCATACTATATAAAAGTCACCTCATCCTAGAACAACTCAACATCTCAACCCCTGACCTCAAAAATGTGGCACTCACCCTTGCCAAATAAAAATTAAACCCCCAAAAATACATCAACATCATATTCTGCTATATACCACCAGGCAACAATATTACCATCATGGAAAACCTACTAGAATGGATATCCAACTCCCTACCCCAAGAAAATATCCTACTAGGTGACCAGAATATAGATTGGTTCAACTGCTCCACATTAACCTACATGGATTAACCCAAATTATTACATCCCCCACTAGAATTGACAAAAGAACCAAACATCAAACCACACTGAACTGGATACTTGTATCCCATCCTTCCCTCATATCCCTTGCTGGATGCCTGCCTGACACCCTCAGCAACCACCATCCAACATTTCTACTAAGATTTAAAACACTCCTAATAACACAGGTAACAGTACGGGAAATTAGAAATAAAAACAATTTAACCTTAACAACTTTAACAGGGACCTGAATAGCTGTAACTGGACCCCCTTGAAAAGGTTATCACCTGATAAAGCAGTCCAATACTTTAATACAACTTTCATAAATATACTTAACCACCATGCCCCTCTCCAGAACCACCAGAATTAAAACTAACTATGCCCCCGGCTAACTAAAAATACAAAAGCATTCCTCAAAAATATGAACAAAGCCTGGACACAATTTCAAAAGTGTAAAACCCAAACAGACAGACAATACTACCTTTAACTATGAAAAAAGGCCAAAAAACTCATTAAAACAGTCACAATCTCCTACTACCAAAATATTCAAAATAAACATGCTAATAACCCACAAAAATTCTGGGCCGCAATCAACTCTCTCTTACTACCAGGGAAAACTTCCACCCCCTCACCAAAAACAGAAAATAACCATGACAATAGCCCTACACTATTCAACAAGTTCTTTACAGAAACTATCTAAGCCCTTGCAAATAACCAAACTTGCCCTAATAACCCCCCTTCAACAAATACATCTCCTCCTCTTGAAACAAAAGACAATAGCACCCACATTAGCTTTCATTCAGTATCAATCAAGGCCATTTCAAAACTTCTCCAAAAACTCAAACCGACCACGCAAGCCACCGACAACCTACCGACTGAATATCTACAACTAGCTACAGAAGCTATAGCCTACCCTGTCACTACCCTAATTAACCATCTCAGAATGTATGGTACCCCACTTCCGGAAAATATCCCATATAATACCAATGCACAAAGGGGGTAAATCTTTCAAACTCAATAACTATTGGCCTATAGCTGTACTATCCCCCTTATCAAAAATACTTGAAAGGGTAATCCACACACAACTGATGCAATATCTGCTAGAAAACAAACTACTATCTATACAGCAACATGGCTTCAGACCCTTTCATAGTACTACCACTGCGCTTACCTCGTTCACTAACACCATAAATAACCACAGAAATAATGGACTAATCGTATCTGCTACATTCTTAGATTTATCCAAAGCTTTTGATATGGTCAACCATTAGAAACTCCTTCACTCACTCTCCACCTTAAACCTCAGGTTTATCTTCTATCTCTTGGTTTAAGAGCTATCTATCTGGTAGGCAGCAAGCAGTAAAGTGGCAAAACCAAATATTCTCCTTGCTGCCTGTTTCCCTAGAGGGCCCTCAAGGCTCCATCTTAGGTCCTTTACTATTCAAACTGTTCACCAACCAACTCCCATCCACCACACCCAAAGCCTCTACAGTGCAATACAAACAAAAACAGGTTCTGAACCAGTGGGTAAAACAACTCCAAAGATTTATTTAAATGTTAAGCGTTTTTCGTCTTCCGTCTTAGGAAAACTTCTTCAGACAAAAAGAAGATTCATTCAACACAATTTAAAAGCAAAAAGGTGCCAAAACAGTGCAATACAAATTACATACAGCTGCCATCAATTAAACACTCACTGTCATCATACTCTTGTTAAAGCTATACTAGTATATATCACTTCTGACAATACAGGTTTACAAAGCTCACACTCCTATGGTTCATAACATCGGAAACACAATACGTATATTAGTTCCCTTTTTTCTTACAGTGTAAACATTGAATGAATTTTTCAAGTGCAATATAAGCTTTTTTGTAAGAATAAGGGTAAGTGTCTTTGCAAACACATAATTCGTAGCACGCCTGGCTTGAATGCAACTTATTCTCTCAAACAACAATGTAAACAACAACTTCTCTTATAAACAATGCATACAAAATGTGTTTCAACTCCAAAAAGAGTCTACATTCTTGAATAGGATGTAAGTTAATGCCATCACAACACAATATTAGGTGCCCCCTATCAAACAGTAGAGGATGCATATCTCAAATGCAATATTAACATTTATGTGGAAAGTGAACAGTGCGACCTCACTTTAAATGTGCAGCGATCAGTATTTGAAAGCATTTCGTATAGTGTATGTACACATTCTTTACTGCTATCAATCCTTTAAATGACTATTTTTCAAAAAAATTCAAAAGTAAAAAATGAATATAGAATCAACTCACACTTTAAGATGTAGCTTCGTATATAAACAAGTAACTAGAGGCTGCTGCTATTAAATTCATGGCAAATTACCACGTAGGTTTGACCAACCTGTATATCCATATTTTCTAGCTGTACCTGTTATTCAGCACATAATGCACTTGCCTTAAATGCGAACTGTTCTCACAGCCAAGAAAAATAAGTAAAACAACCTCTGTTGATTTAGAACATGTACAGGTTCCAAAAGGTCTGCCTCCTTAATAATGAGCAGTAAAACAGTGAACTCCAAGTCGCTACCACTGTTGAATTAATTCTTAAGCATATGGATTGCTGTGCTTAAAAAGTAATCAGTGTGATATATAAACATTTTAAGCACTACTATGATCATGATTTACAGATTATGTTGTGTTTGTGAGTTCAGATAAAAAGTAAATAGTCATAAACTAATATTACTGTTATTACTGGTCAAAGTGCATTGATAAATTAAAATGTAATAAGGTATGTAATATAAAAATAATATAAAAAAAATAATAATGTTAAAAATATGTCGATAACACTGTGTGGATGATAATAAAACGGTGTCTATTAAAGCAACACAGACACCAATGTCAGGATATACCTACAAATATATACTCAGGATAAATTATTCCCACTGAAGGTGACATCATACTTTAAAAAATTCAAATACAGGAATGGGTTAATCTTGGACCCATTTAAAATATACTGCTCTATAGAGTATATATAGACACATGTGTAAAAGGGACATGAATATAATGCTAAAACAATAAATATATCTGAAAATGAATTTGGTCAGTATTCTATAATGCTGAGTAAATAACTAATTAAAAAACTAAAATATTCATATATGAGGTGGATTAACATTATTCTAATACACTGCATTAGTGAAATAAATTACATATCTATTCACTCTGAAGGAACAAGGGTAAACAGATAAATTTTAAGATACTGATTAAAATTACCATACTCATGCAAAAATTATCTTAACAAACTTCTTAATTTCAATACACAAGTCAAGGAGGTGACTTAATTCAACCTTGGTGACATATAAGAATTCAGTTTGAGTTGCCAAATAAGTTCCCATTTCTCTAACAATAACTGTTGGGGTCCTCCTCTTTCATCTACTAATATCTGGTCAATTACTTTAAATAGAATGGCATGAGATGGGCTGTTATTACAATGTCTCGCTAGGGCGTTAGTGTTACTCCTCTTCTTTACGTGGTATGTGTGTTCATAAATCCTTTCTTTTAGTTTTCTGTCAGTCTTCCTTATGTAAAAGGCAAGACATGACCGACAGCAAGCTAAATAAACCACTGATTTAGAATTACAATTGTACCGACCCCTTGCTTTAAACAAACATTGATTCACTGTAAATGTAGACACTGTAGATATAAATTTGCAATAGTTACATGCCTCACATTTGTATGTACCTTCAGTTCTGATAGGTTTTGTTATTGAACTTTCCATAATGTTTTTAAGGTTCCTACCCTTTTTAAAAACGATTACAGGTTTATTACCTAGTTTCTCCACAAATTCCTTTTCAAAGGTCAACAAATGCCAATTCCTTCTGAGAATTTCACTGATGTATTTAGCTTCTAGGGAGAAAGTGGTGATGAAACTCTTCTTGTTCTTCTCCAAGTCAGTACTTGTTTGATCCCTACTTATTAACGAAAAGTACACATCAGGGGTCTGCAGCATCGCCTCATCTGACACTTCCATATCAGCGTCTACTTCTTTTAAAGTCAAGATGGGGTTAAAGGCACCCATGTATCTTTTCCTACATACTTCTCCTACTGTGTCATCCACCAGGGATTCAGGGTAACCGCGACTCATAAACATGCATTTCAACAAGGTACATTCCTCGTCGAATGTCGAGTTCTCAGTTGTCATTCGAGCTGCTCTGACTAATTGTCCCTTCAAAACAGATTTTTTCCTGATGGAACGGATGGCAACTAGAGAAGTGTAACATGGTGTTTGAATACGTGGGTTTCCTATTTATTTTAGCTACAAAGCCCCTACGCATAGCATCTCTTTTCTATTCAACATCTAAATAATTTATAGTGTCTTCACTATACATAAATTTTAAGAATGGGGTACTGTTGTTTAGTACATCAACAAAGCTACTTGCATCCTCTGCACTTCCTTGAAACATGATAAAAATGTCATCCAAAAACCTATTATATAGTTTCACTTTCATAAAGTTGTCATTTTTGAATACATGGTCATGTTCCCACTGGGCTAGAACCAAATTGGCGTAACTTGCTCCACATGGGGGACCCATAGCTACACCAATTATTTGTTTATAAATACCGCCATTAAAGCCAATATAATTGTTGTTCAAGATCACGTCTAATAGTTCTTGAATTAAACGGATCTCATCATTCTCTGCTC